>NC_053497.1:180493436-180503436 GCF_905171775.1 Rana temporaria | reverse complement strand
GGGCACCGGGCATCTGAATTACAGCGGTGGGGGATTTTTTGGAAGCACCTGATTACAGCCGTAGGCTCTAATGGGCATCCAAAAAGGTGAACAGCGGGCGCCATGCTGGGCACTCGCAGTTCACTCAGCGTTGTGTTAGGAAAATGAATGAATTTTCTAGGCATGTAGGTCCCCTGGACCCGAAACTTGGCACACATGTAGCCCCAGTTCTCCTCTACGGGTGTGCAGTTTTCTTTCTGGGGGACCTACGGCAGGGGAGCACTGATTTTTCAAACCCGGGCACCCCTTCTGTAGACTCCCATGTTAAACATAAGCCTAGTCATGGACACAGTGAGGCATGGGCACAGTGAGTCATGGGCACAGTGAGTCATGGGCACAGTGAGGCACGGGCACAGTGAGGCACGGGCACAGTGAGGCACGGGCACAGTGAGGCACGGGCACAGTGAGGCACGGGCACAGTGAGGCACGGGCACAGTGAGGCATGGGCACAGTGAGACATGGACACAGTGAGGCACGGGCACAGTGAGGCATGGACACAGTGAGGCATGCAGATGGTCACCCTAGGCTTATACTCAAGTCAATACGTTTTCCCATTTTTTTGTGGTAAAATTAGGTGCCTCGGCTTATATTCGAGTATATACGGTAACCTCACTCCACCGAGTTAGCCAATAACTAGTAACACTTGAACTCCAGTTGCTCTGCTGCCATGGTTGGTTAACCCGGCGCGATACTCTGCAGCTCCTCAGACCTTCGCAGCCACGGTTGCTGGTTGTTCCTATAAGAATAAAGGATTTTTCTAAAGACGAAGACGTAACAAGTCTCCTTCTTGGAGCTGATGAGGTTTTAATGTATAATTGAGCAGGTCTCTCTCCGATGGGACGTCATCTACAAAGCTGGAGTAGATGTACATTGTTCAGGCTGAGCGATCTGTACAAGGTGAAACACGCGTTTGAAGTGGAGGCATTGGGATCCAAGGATTTTCCTACTAATTGCTTAATGCCAGACTCTGTACCGTTTACTTATTCAAAGCCGGCTTGGAGGATGCCTGGGAAAGGACTTTGTTTCGTTTAGATCGTGTTATACTTTTTCTCTTTTTTTTTTCAGGTTTCTGAAAAGTAAGCTACAGTCAGAGGCGGCTCTCAAATTAGGCGGTCGCCTGAGGCCTCGCGCCCACAGGGGCCACGTGGCCACCTAATTTGCCTAAAAAAAAATTGGTTAGAGAAAATTCTATAAACGGTGAATTCATAGTTCATATAACTTAAAACTCTTAATATATGAAATTTATACAGTTAATTTGTATCGCTTGAGCGTAAAGCCGCCTCTGGCTACAGTGTATCTATTGGTGAATGTTTTACATCTTTGAAAATAAAAGAGGAAGCACTCGTAACGCCAGATCCGTAAATTAAGAGGGAACCAAAAAATAAAAAATGGGGGAACTACAAAAAGTAACTTTGAGTAACAGAGAACAATGGAGAAGTAGGAAAAATTATTACGATATTTATTGAAAAAAAAAATGCATGATATACATTGGTTTATATATAAATAATATAAAAATATATATATATTTTACTTTATAATATTTTTATTTTTATTTATTTTTATTTATTGAAAGAAATGCAAGATATACATTGATTTATATATAAATAATATAAAAACAATATATATATTTTTTACTTTATAATATTTTTATTATTTTTTTATTTCATTTCATTTCAATTTACAAAATCTCATTTTTACTTCTCCACCAACTAAGAGTCTGTCACAAGGCATTAAGATCTCACTGTATCTCTCTGTTTAAAAAAAAAGAAAAAAAAGAAGGCAAAGCTAAAAAAAAAAAATGATAAAAAATAATAATCTGGAAACGTGCAATGAAAACAGAAAACAACACATCATTTAAAGAAAAGTGTTCATGTTCATTTCACTATTTCATGAGGCACATTTATAATAAAGGCAACACATTTTTAAAATCTTATATGTGTATATATATATATATAGAGAGAGAGAGAGAGATATGTAAAAATATATATATATAAGTATTATCTATCTATATATATATATGAAAAATAATAAAAAAAAATGCCTTTTGGGGCCCTGGGAACCTCCGGGCTCTTTAAAAAAAAATATATATATATACACACACACACACACACACACACATATATATATAATATTTCTATTTATTTTTTATTTTATTTTATTTCATTTTACTAAATCTAATTTTTACTTCTCCACTAACTAAAAGTCTGACACAAGGCATTAAGGGCTAGATTCAGATAGATTAGCGGATCTTTAGATCCGCGTAATCCATCTGATTTACGATCCGCCGGCGCAAATTTGAGAGGCTAGTGCAGTATTCAGAAAGCACTTACCTCAAAACTTGCGCCGGCGGATCGTAACTCCCACGGCGGAATTCAAATTCCGCGGCTAGGGGGAGTGTAGTATTTAAATCAGGCGCGCCCCCGTGCCGATTTAAATGCGCATGCGCTGTCCGTGAATTTTCCCGGCGTGCATTGCTCCCAATGACGCCGCTAGGACGTCATTGGTTTCGGCGTGAACGTAAATTACGTCCATCCGTATTCGCGACCGACTTACGCAAACGACGTAAAAATTCAAAACTCGGCGCGGGAACGACGGCCATACTTAACATTGGATACGCCGCATATATCAGGGGTAAGTTTACGCCGGAAAAAGCCGAACGCAAACAACGTAAAAAAAAAGCGACGGGCGGGCGTTCGTTTCTGAATCGGCGGAAATCGGAATTTGCATATTCGTCGCGTAAAAAAACAAAGCGCCACCTAGCGGCCGGCGGGAGATTGCAGCCTAAGATCCGACGGTGTAAGTCACTTACACCTGTCGGATCTAAAGGAGATCTATGCGGAACCTGATTCTTATGAATCAGTCGCATAGATCCGATCGTTGGATCTCAGAGATACGACGGCGTATCAGGAGATACGCCGTCGTATCTCTATCTGAATCTCCCCCTAAGATCTCATTGTATCTCTATTTATAAAAAAAAGAAGGCAAAACTAAAAAAAAAAAAAAAAAAAAATCTGGCAATGAAAACAGAAAACACACTGGGGTGGATTCAAGAAGCAATTGCGCCTGTGTAACCATAGGTTACACAGCGCAATTGCTTACTTGCCCCGGTGTAACGAGTGCTCCTGATTCAGGAACCTTGTTACGCCGACTGCAGCCTAAGATCTGCGCGGCATAAGGCTCTTATGCCCGCATATCTTAGGCTGCATTCTTGTGATGGCCGCTAGGTGGCGCTCCCGTTGTGCTCAGCGTATAGTATGCAAATTGCATACTAACACCGATTCACAACGTTGCGCGAGCCTTGCGTACGCAATTTATGTCGTTTCCGTACGGCGGTTTTTGCGTAAGGCTGCCCTTGCTGTTAGCAGGGGCAGCCAATGTTACGTATACCCGTCGTTCCCGCGTCGCGAAATTTGAATTTTACGTACTTTGTGTAAGTGATTAGTGAATGGCGCTGGACGCCATTCACGTTCACTTTGAAGCAAATGACGCCCTTGCAACGTAATTTGCCGCAATGCACGTCGGGAACGTTTCCCGACGGAGCATGCGCCCTACGCTCGGCGGGGAACGCGCCTAATTTAAATGATTCCCGCCCCCTACGGGATCATTTAAATTGTGCGCGCTTACGCCGGGCATTTTGCCGGAGCGCCCACGCAATTTACGGAGCTACTGCTCTGTGAATCGAAGGTAGCGCAGATAATTTGTGGGGGCGCAGGGCAAAAACGGTGCCCTGCGCCTACGTAAAAACTGCGCAAATCTTACTGAATCTACCCCATTGTTTAAAGAAACATTTCTCTACATAGAAAACAAAAACTGATAATAGTGTGACAATTTTTCAGAGAAGGTGGAAATCGTTGCAAAATTGCTGCAAAATTAAAATTTGATATTTTTGTCTCGATTACTTCGTCTTCAATGTTTCCTTTTTTTTTTTTTTTTTTTTTTAATAAAAGAGCGACCATTAATATAATTTTCCTTCAGGAAATCTTACAAGTATGTTGTTTTTTTTTTTTTTTATTCTTTTTTTGTTTTTTTCCTTCTCATTCTGCTGTATCATGTTTTATTCATTGCTCTACAATCTAACAAGTTTTTCTGTAAAAATGATGCCGGAATAATAATGCGGCGTCTGGAGAGGGGGGGAAAAATTGAAAGGGGAAAAAAAAAATCGTAATCAGATCTTCTGAATGTCACAATATATTAACCTTCTAAATTTCCCTCCCTTCTTCTCCTCATTGGGGAACAATAATGAATACTTACAAATGCACATAGTGAAAAGGCCATCGCTCTCATCGTGCCGCACGCCCCGTACAGCGGGCCAATTAAAGAATACAAATATGGCAGATCGCAATATACAACTTGATTATAGCCGGTGGCTGTCACAGATAAGAAGCGCGTCGAGCATAGGGTTCCCCCGGCGTGGGGGGGGGCAAAGTGTTAAAACATAAGAAGAGGCCCCCCGGATTTGGTCTTAAGTTGATTAAACACCTAAAACTGTTCGGTAATTCCAGCCAAAGAATGGATTCAAATGAGCAAAATGCTAACCGGTTAGCTTCGGATTAAACATCGGCTTTGGTTGAGAAAAGAGCTGAAATCATTCCGAAAACTGCCGGGAGTAAGAATAGCAGGAAGTGCCGCATGTGTGCGTTTTACTGACAACCCCCACCACCCAAATACACTATATTAGCAAAAGTATTGGGACGCCTGCCTTTACACACTCATGGCATCCCAGTCTCAGTCCGTAGGGTTCAATATTGAGTTGGCAGCTATTACGGCTTCAACTCTTCTGGGAAGGCAGTCCACAAGGTTTAGGAGGGTGTCTATGGGGAGGCCGTCCACAAGGTTTAGGAGGGTGTCTATGGGGAGGCCGTCCACAAGGTTCAGGAGGGTGTCTATGGGGAGGCCGGCCACAAGGTTTAGGAGGGTGTCTATGGGAATGTTTGACCATTCTTCCAGAAGAGCATTTGTGAGGTCAGGCATGAGAAGGCCTGGCTCGCAGTCGCTGCTCTAATTTATCCCAAAGGTGTTCTATCAGGTGCAGGTCAGTCAAGATCCTCCACCCCAAACTCGCTCATCCATGTCTTTATGGACCTTGATTGTGCCCTGGTGGGCAGTCATGTTGGAACAGGAAGGGGCCGTCCCCAAACTCATCCCACAAAGTTGGGAGCATGAAATTGTCCAAAATGTCTTGGTATGCTTCACTGGAACTAAGGAGCTAAGGGGGCAAGGCTTTCTCCCTGGAGCTGGAAGGTCCTTTAGGTTCCCTCTTTCCTAGTTCAGAGGGCCTCCATGATCCCCCTCTCCAAATCCGGGACCTGCAGGCACCCCCTCACCTAGTCGAGTATCTCCCTTGTCTCCCCCTACTATCCAGGGGCCTTTGCCATACCAACCACTATTTCCTAGCCAATGGCCTCCTCTGCACCCAGCCCCCCCCCCAGTCCACGGCCTCCTCTGCTTGTCAAAGCCCTTCTTTACAGCCCACTCCAAAAAAAAACTCCTCTGCACCCTGCTCCCTGAATCAAAGTCCTATATCAACAACACTTTTCCAGTCCAGGGCCTCCTCTAAATCCCCCAGTCCAGGGTCTCCATTGTACTAGTCCAGGGCCTCCTCTAAATCCCCCAATCCAGGGCCTCCTGTGTACTCCCCTCCTAGTCCAGGTCCTCCTCTGCACCCCCCCCCCCCCCACTCCAGCACCTTCTCTGCACCACCCCACTCCAGCACCTTCTCTGCACCCCCCACTCCTCCACCTTTTTTGCACCCCACCAGTCCAGAGCCTCCTCTACATCCCCCAGCCCAGAACCTCCTCTGCACTCCCCAAGTCCAGGGTCACCTTTTCGCCCCCCCACCCCCCAGGTCAGGGCCTTCTCTGAATCCCCCAGCCCACCAGAACTTCCCCTGCATACTCCAAGGCCAGGGCCTCCTCTGGGCCCCCTCCAAGTCAGGGCCTCCTCTGCACCCCTCAGCCCAGGCCTCCTCCGCACTCCCCAGCCCAAGGCCTCCTCCGCACCCCCTCTTATGAGCAAAATATGTCTGACCAGATATGTTGTATATCAGTTAACCTTGTTGACTTTAAGCCTTTCGCTATTTCCCACAAGGCCTCCTCTGCACCCCCCAGTCAGGGGCCTCATGTTTTCTTCCCCCTCAAGTCCAGGGTCTCCTCTGTGCCCACCACCCTCCAGGTCAGGGCCTCCTCTGCACCCCCCAGCCCAGCAGGACCTCATTTGCACCCCCCAGGACACCAGGACCTCCCCTGCATCCCCCAAGTCCAGGGTCTCCTCGGGACCCCCCACCCCTAGCTCAGGGCCTCCTCTGCACCCTTCAGCTCAGGGCCTCCTTCTCACTCCCCAACCCAAGGCCTCTGTCATGGACGACCTTCCGTTGTCAGGAGAATCCGTTCCCGGCGCGTGCGCATTGGTGCGCGCTTGCCCACGTTGACAGTGTTTGGCGCCAAGGATTCCCTATATAAACAACCTGATCCCTCACCAACTTGCTGTCCTGTCTACAGCGTTTCCCTGGATAATCTGCACCTGTGTATTTGCTGTTCCTGATTACCTGACCCGGCTTCCTCTGACCTCTCTTGTTTGCAACCTGCCTCTGACCCCGGCTACGTCTGACCTCCGCACCTGCTTAACCCCTGGCTCTGTCTTTGCTCGCCTGTTATACCGACCCGGCCTGAACCTTGACTACCCCTTTTGGACTTTGCTTTGGCTCCGATCTGCTCATCTGTGTTGACCCGGCTTGCCTGACCTGTTGCTTCCTGCTCCACAAGTGCCTCCGTTGCTTCCAGCCTGCTGCCAGCTTCCTGCCAGGACCTCAGTGCTTCATCCTGCTTCTGCTTCCAGCAAACTACTCAGCCTACTACCAGGCACTTGTGCCCCTCTGTACACTTGATCCCCTGTCCACTCTATCAGGGGCTCCTGAGTCGGAGGCTTACGAGAGGCCGCTCCCTGCACATCGGGCTCCCATCACCAGGTACGTGACAGCCTCCTCCACACCCAGGGCATGACTTAATAATCGAAGGGGCCCCCTGGAGCAGAGAAGTGGGGGGGGGTTGTTAGCGCTGACTGATCATAGTTGTTGAGGGGGGTGGGGGGTCTGGATCCACCGACCTATCGAAGTTGTTGAGGGGGGGGGGGCAGTGCACCGACCGATCATACTTGTTGAGCAGGGGGGATCCGCCGGCCGACCGATCAAAGTTGTTGAGCCGTCGGGGCAGCCACTGGATGGACTTCTTACCTCCTCCCAGGGTTCCGAGGATTACATCCGCCAAAGTTGTTGAGAGGGGGGTGCCGCAATTGCCGGGAATGGGGGATTGCCAAGATTGCTGCGAAATTGCGGTAGGGGATTGCCATGAAATTGCGGGAGGGGGTTGCCGCGATTGCCGCAAAATTGCGGGGGGGTTGCCGCAATTTCCACGAACAGGGCATTGCCGCAAAACTGCGGGAGGGGGTTTCCGCGATTGCCGTGAATTGAGCCTGGGGCCCCCTATTGGGCGGAGCCCATGGGCATGAGCCCAGTCAAGCCCAAGGGTAAGTCCAGCCCTGTCCACACCCCCCATCAGCCCAGGGCCTCCACTGAACCCCCCTAGTCCAGGGCTTATATAGGATTCTTGTTTATGATATTTTTCTACTTTTATATGGAAATTCAAAATAAACATATTAAAGAAAAATTCATTTTCGATTCTATATCTGCCCATTTTCTCAGCTCCTTGGACTCTTTCCACATATTCACTGGAGCAGAAGAGGGAATCATAAGACACAGCCAACTGCAGTCCCACCCTGGGATAGACGATATAGAAAACTCAAATAAAAGAAACATTGTTTCACCATTTTTGTACACAATTGTTATTTCCCTCTGCATTGTATCGGTGCGAATGTTCTGGTTACATAGAGATACTTTCTATGAAGCGTCTGTTGTATCTCCTGTGACTTGGGATAGGAAGCAAATGTTGGATGTGGAAGGTTTCAGAGGGAGGGTGTGGGAGAGTTCGCTCTTCTTCCCGTTCTCTCCAATATTTATACAGTCTGTGCAGATAGAAGAACGCCGTATGGAGAATGAATCACCGCCATGATGAGGCGGAATTTACTTCTCTGTGATCCGGTCCAGATGTCCCACATGATACAGAACAGGCCGAGGAAGTTTCTATCTTATAGATAATCTGCACATGCTGGGAACTATTTACAATGACACTATCCGTAATCCTCGTAATTCGCGGCTACATCACCATTCTACACTTTAACCGTTTCCTCTCTCAAACCTGTGTGCCCCATATGGACCAGAGAGATTTTTTCAGGACTTATGATAACAAAGAAATAAATTTTTTGGGTTGTGGGGGTGGAACTTATGCCGCGTACACACGATCGTTTTTCGGGTTCTAAAAAATTCCTCAGTTTAGGCCGATACGTATTCTTCTACCTATTTTTGGTAAAAAAATAAATCGCAATAAGCGTTTATCGGTTGGTTTGCGCAAAATATATAGTGTTTACAAAATAGGGGATAGTTTTATTGCATTTTTATAAAAAAAATATTTACTACTAATGGTGGCGATCAGCGTTTTTTTTCGTGACTGCGACATTATGGCGGACACTTTTGTGTTGCTAACTGTAGGGGGGCGGGGCTGGACGTGTGACGTCATCGATTGTGTATCCCTATAAAAGGGAACGCACTATCAATGACGGCTCCACAGTGAAGAGCGGGGAAGCTGTGTTTACCCACAGCTCTCCCCGTTCTTCAGCTCTGGGGACCGATTGCAGGACTCCAGCGGCGATCAGGTCCGCGAGTCCCGTGGCCACGTCATGGAGCTTCGGACCAGGTCGCGGGAGCACGCCGGCGGCGCGTGCGCGACCCCACGTACGTTGATGTGCCCAGCGGTGCCATTCTGCCAACGTATATCGGCGTGAAGGGGTCCTTAAGTGGGTAAAGACTTTCTGGGCCAGATTCACAGTCGAAATACGCTGACGTATCTACTGATACTCCGGCGTATTTTCAAATTTGCCGCGTCGTATCTTTAGTTTGAATCCTCAAAACAAGTTACAAGCTTTAGGCTTCGATCCGACAGGCGTACGGCTTTATACGCCTTCGGATCATAGGTGCAATACTCCGGCGCCTGCTGGGTGGAGTTTGCGTAGTTTTCCGCGTCGGGTATGCAAATTAGCTGTTTACGGCGATCCACGAAGGTACGCGCGTTCGTTGCCTTCTCTTACGTCGTCACTAGTCGGCTTTTCCCGTCGTAAAGTTACGAGTGCTATTTAGGTGGTGTAAAATTAGACCATCCATGTTAAAGTATGGCCGTCGTTCCCGCGTTAAATTAATTTTTTTTTTTTTGCGTAAGACGTCCGGGAATACGAAAGGACGTAACGCGCGTCGCCGTTCAAAAAACACGTCGGGGCGCCGTAATTTCGCGCAAAGCACGGCGGGAAACGGAGCATGCGCAGAACGTTCGGCGCGCAAGAAACGCGCCTAATTTAAATGGTACACGCCCCATTTGAATTAGGCGGGCTTGCGCCGGACGGATTTACGTTACGCCGCCGCAAGTTTACAGGCAAGTGCTTTGTGAATCAAGCACTTGCGCTTAAAACTTGCGGCGGTGTAACGTAAATGACATACGTTACGCCGCAGCACAAGTACGTGAATCTGGCCCTCCAAGTCTGGCTACTCTAAAAATACAAAATAGACCGTGTGATTGGCCCCCCGACGATGAGGAATCTCTACAACTTGCTTGTACTTTCATTAGAACCCACTTTCTGTTCTGACAATAAAATGACTTTGGAGCAGATTGGCCCTTATCACCCGCAAGCACAATTTTGTTTTGCTATTTCCTTCGAGAAGCAAAACTAGCAAATTCTAAATGTCGCATTAAAAAAAAAAAAACACAACAAAGTTTTATTCTCCAGCAGAATTGCAAAGCAGACAAAAAAAAAAAAAAAGTCTATTTTAGATAAGTAACTTCCATGAACACACCGCGATAAT